>NC_043960.1:43722840-43771874 GCF_902148855.1 Sphaeramia orbicularis
AAGAATAAAGGTTACATATGTATGAACACTTGAATCAGCCCAGAGTATGAAAAATCGGACATTTCCAAATGGTCTGTATGACAAACAGAATATGGAAAATTATACATTTTGCAAAAAAAAAAATAAAAAATCCTTTCAAGTCAAGTCCTTATGCCCCGAGGCCCGTTTGTTTTTGTCCTACCATACAATCCATGGAGAAGGTCCATCTGTTCAGCATTTAATGGGGCTCATCACCAACCTCAATCAGGGAATCTGTGGATCTCTGAGGATCTGGGTGTCACATGTGGATCTAAATCAATGACATGAACTCATCACATCATGTTCCTCATGTCGACTGCTCAGCTGAACGTGACTCCAACTGGGAGACTGGAACCATAGCAGCATAAAGCTGTCCTATAGACAGGTAAGAACATGTTATATTTAAACACAATATAAACCACAGGTGGTTTCTTAGTCCTCCTTAACAATGACCAATTTACAACACTGTTGTATTAATTAGCTCAAATTATATTTTCAAATAGGTTTAGTTGAACAACGAAATATTACTATCTCCAGTATTCTGAGTGTTTACTTTCAGTTAGCAAACTGTGAATACAGTCATATACTGTCATATTTTAGATTATATTTTAGATTTACATTTCATATATATATATATATATATATATATATATATATATATATATATATATATATATATATATATCGTTCTTTATTTTTTCTCTTTTATATGTGCATTTTCTATGCATATTTGCACTGGAAAGAAGAAGCTCTCCAATCTTGTACATCAGTATAATGACAATAAAGGGCATTCTGATTCTGATCATTCAAACAGCCCATTGTACATATATTCAAGGACTCATAAATCTAGTTATCCTGGTAACCAACAACACATCTGAGGATCAAAATATTAAAATTGCACTTTTAATTGAAAGAAATTAAATGGCTTGAATTGCACAAAGTGCAAATTAACATTATGTGTTTTTATACAGTGACTCAGAGGTATCAAAGTGACATATGGTTAATTATCTCCCTCTGCACCTGTAACAATGTGCAAATACAATAATATTTACCTCTTCAATTATCAGAGGCCACAGATTAAATTAATATCACCTAAAGAGTCTCACTGTTGAAAAAAATATACTGAACCAATGTCAGAAATTACATTTTCTTCCATAAATAGGCAAAAAAAAACATGTGTTCTACTAGTTTCCATGGAAACAGAAGGCATATACCAGCTAAAGTGTGGCTAAACCCGAGCTAGCACATTTAGTTAGGAATACTGTAGGTTCAGGTTAGCTAAGACCCACATGGCTCATTAATATTAATCAACATGAATATCATCCACATGCCATTACCCAGGAGGGGAACGCTGGTTTTCCTCATTCAATCCTACGCCTAAGTCTTACCGGTCCGGTCCGGCCGGTACCGGCCATAAAAGAGTCCATATGCGGCTTGTACCGCAAGTGTTAGTGCGTAGTAAAGTTGGAGGAATTAAGGGTAGGACGCACATGGAACAGGAAGTAAGAAAATAAAACAGGAAGTGGCTGGAGATTAAGAGGAGCATGTGTGTTTTTACTTCTACTGAACAAAACGTGTGAGCCACAAACTTAAAACAAAGTAACATAAGGAGGTGGACATAAAATATTTGAAAATTAAGGTGTTATCTTTAGAAACCTCTGAGATATTAAAGCAAAGCCTTTTGGAAGGGAAACATGGGGTTTCTGAGCCTTTTTCAGTGTGTTTTTGTGTGCTGTGTGCCCACCTCTGAACCCAAACACTGTAAATTCACCACACATGTCAGCTTTAATGGTCTGATACCACAGTGAGAATTTGGTGAAGCTGGCTCAAACTGTCACACACATTCATTATTTTTGTGCTTCAGGCTTTGGTCTGTGCTTCAGTTTTGGTCTCATTTTGACGTGTGTTTCACATTTCCCTTTAACCAACACTCTTCATATTGGTCCCAGAGCTGTGTGTGGACGCTGTGATGACACACTGCAAAGGAAGAAACTGAAGTCCAAGCATCACAGAGTTAGAAGAAAAGGCACATTTCAGGGCCTAGTTCTGACCCAGTCTAATAGCAGATTAAACAGGGTTCCCTTCAACGCAGACACTTGAAACTTTACTCAGGTGTGGGTAGAAATTGTAAGAAGACACGGTTGAAAAAATCACAGACTTTAGTCAAGAACCACGAGATATGAATTAAAACGTGGTAAACCGGGGCCTGTTCAGGCTTCAGACCAGTCTAATTAAAAAATAAAGGGGCTTCCCCTTAACGGAAAATGCTTGAAAATTGTCACAGACGTGCAGTGAATTTGTCTAATGGATGGGTAAAAAAATGGTGGACGTAGGTCAAAGGGTCACAGAGATATCCTCCATTTTGTGAGCACAGGCCTCAAATAGACGAATTTGAGAGTTTGACCTATGACCTTTCCAAACTAAAACAGGTCATAACTCTGGATCGGATGGGCCGATTTACGTGGGAAACGGGTTCTGGAAAGCTCAGAAGGAGGACTACCACCATATGTCAGAATAGGACCTTTGGGCCCGTTTTGGGGTCCGACCTGAACTCACATTTTCAGTCCAACTCATCTATGGAAAGGGCTTAGCCCTTCAGAGGCTTGTGTCACAGCAGGTGCACCCGGACTAATGAACTCTGTTATAGGTCGCACACACACAAACCATACATCTACGGAAAGGTCTCATCAGCCCAACGCAGCCGTCTTAAAACAGTACTGTATGTGCTTCCGTCAGGAGTTATGAGCCGTTAAAGCATTTATATGGCTTAACCAATTAAGTCTGAAAAAAGCCTTTAATCTGATTCAAACTCTGTGAAACTTGACACAGCACATCCAGGCCTGCTTAGGAAGAGCAGCCACAAGTTTGGAGTCTCCAGCATGTGTCCTTCTCTACTTAGCCTTAGCAAGGAGATATGGAGAGGGGACCAGTTTTGTGTGTGTTCAGGAGTGGAATATGTGAGACATATCCACAACCAGAAAAATACTATGAAAAAAAGTACATTTATTCAGAAATTTTCTATAAAAATACAGTAATTTAAGATCCAGAAATGTAATCTTCAGTCCAGTATTAGAAGGCCTACCTGAGATCAACATAGCAAATCTGGTGAGGCTGGGTCAAACTATGTGGTTTTGGTTGGAAAAAAGGACCCGGAAACCCATTTAAATGAATATGTGGATTTCGCAGCTCTGGTCAGTGTGTTTTCAGTTTGGTGGAACATTTGTTTATTGTTGTTTATTTATTTATTTATTGTGGTAGTTGTAGCATACTATACTGTATATGTTCATATTAATTCATTTGACAGTTAATTAACCATTTATAATACAACACTAAAATTCCACAAATCTTTTAAAGTGTTTATTTGCCTTTTCCATGTTAAACTCCACCACTCTTTTCCTAGAGTCTTTATGTGCTGTATTTCTGTCCTCACACTCACTTAAACAGCCTGTTGAAGCCCCCACTGTACATGACTGTCTCCTTCTGTCAGTCTTAGCTGGTGCCCATCCCCCACCCTGAACCTGCAGTACATGAAACAATGTTTCATTTTGCAGACAGAGGCAGCTCAGACACACAACACACAGCTTTCATTTAACTGATATGTCCAGCAGTCAACAGGAAAGTGCAAAGAACTGCTGTGATGACACACTGCAAAGGAAAGAAACTGAAGTCCAAGCATCACAGAGTTAGAAGAAAAGGCACATTTCAGGGCTTAGTTCTGACCAGTCTAATAGCAGATTAAACAGGGTTCCCTTCAACGCAGACACTTGAAACTTTACTCAGGTGTGGGTAGAAATTGTAAGAAGACACGGTGAAAAAATCACAGACTTTAGTCAAAGAACCACCGAGATATGAATTAAAACGTGGTAAACCGGGCCTGTTCAGGCTTCAGACCAGTCTAATTAAAAAATAAAGGGCTTCCCCTTAACGAAAATGCTTGAAAATTGTCACAGACGTGCAGTGAATTTGTCTAATGGATGGGTAAAAAAAATGGTGGACGTAGGTCAAAGGGTCACAGAGATATCCTCCATTTTGTGAGCACAGGCCTCAAAATAGACGAATTTGAGAGTTTGACCTATGACCTTTCCAAACTAAAACAGGTCATAACTCTGGATCGGATGGGCCGATTTACGTGGGGAAAAGGGTTCTGGAAAGCTCAGGAGGAGGACTACAACATATGTTAGAATAGGACCTTTGGGCCCGTTTTTTGGGTCCGACCTGAACTCACATTTTCAGTCCAACTCATCTATGAAAGGGCTTAGCCCTTCAGAGGCTGTGTCACAGCAGGTGCACCCGGACTAATGAACTCTGTTATAGGTCGCACACACACAAACCATACATCTACGGAAAGGTCTCCTCAGGCCCAACGCAGCCGTCTTAAAACAGTAACCGTATGTGCTTCCTGTCAGGAGTTATGAGCCGTTAAAGCATTTATATGGCTTAACCAATTAAGTCTGAAAAAAGCCTTTAACCTGATTCAAACTCTGTGAAACTTGACACAGCACATCCAGGCCTGCTCTAGGAAGAGCAGCACAAGTTTGGAGTCTCCAGCATGTGTCCTTCTCTACTTAGCCTTAGCAAGGAGATATGGAGATGGGACCAGTTTGTGTGTGTTCAGGAGTGGAATATGTGAGACATATCCAAAAACCAGAAAAATACTATGAAAAAAAGTACATTTATTCAGAAATTTTCTATAAAAATACAGTAATTTAAGATCCAGAAATGTCATCTTCAGTCCAGTATTAGAAGGCCTACCTGAGATCAACATAGTCAAATCTGGTGAGGCTGGGTCAAACTATGTGGTTTTGGTTGGAAAAAAGGACCCGGAAACCCATTTAAAATGAATATGTGGATTTCACAGCTCTGGTCAGTGTGTTTTCAGTTTGGGTGGAGCATTCGTTTACTGTTGTTTATTTATTTATTTATTTATTGTGGTAGTTGTAGCATACTATACTGTATATGTTCATATTAATTCATTTGACAGTTAATTAACCATTTATAATATAACACTAAAATTCCACAAATCTTTCATTTTTTAAAGTGTTTATTTGCCTTTTCCATGTTAAACTCCACCACTTCTTTTCCTAGAGTCTTTATGTGCTGTATTTCTGTCCTCACACTCACTTAAACAGCCTGTTGAAGCCCCACTGTACATGACTGTCTCCTTCTGTCAGTCTTAGCTGGTGCCCATCCCCCACCCTGAACCTGCAGTACATGAAACAATGTTTCATTTTGCAGACAGAGGCAGCTCAGACACAACACACAGCTTTCATTTAACTGATATGTCCAGCAGTCAACAGGAAAGTGCAAAGAACTGCTGTGATGACACACTGCAAAGGAAAGAAACTGAAGTCCAAGCATCACAGAGTTAGAAGAAAAAGGCACATTTCAGGGCTTAGTTCTGACCAGTCTAATAGCAGATTAAACAGGGTTCCCTTCAACGCAGACACTTGAAACTTTACTCAGGTGTGGGTAGAAATTGTAAGAAGACACGGTGAAAAAATCACAGACTTTAGTCAAAGAACCACCGAGATATGAATTAAAACGTGGTAAAACCGGGCCTGTTCAGGCCTCAGACCAGTCTAATTAAAAAATAAAGGGGCTTCCCCTTAACGAAAATGCTTGAAAATTGTCACAGACGTGCAGTGAATTTGTCTAATGGATGGGTAAAAAAATGGTGGACGTAGGTCAAAGGGTCACAGAGATATCCTCCATTTTGTGAGCACAGGCCTCAAAATAGACGAATTTGAGAGTTTGACCTATGACCTTTCCAAACTAAAACAGGTCATAACTCTGGATCGGATGGGCCGATTTACGTGGGAAAAAGGGTTCTGGAAAGCTCAGAAGGAGGACTACCACATATGTCAGAATAGGACCTTTGGGCCCGTTTTTTGGGTCCGACCTGAACTCACATTTTCAGTCCAACTCATCTATGAAAGGGCTTAGCCCTTCAGAGGCTGTGTCACAGCAGGTGCACCCGGACTAATGAACTCTGTTATAGGTCGCACACACACAAACCATACATCTACGGAAAGGTCTCCTCAGGCCCAACGCAGCCGTCTTAAAACAGTAACTGTATGTGCTTCCTGTCAGGAGTTATGAGCCGTTAAAGCATTTATATGGCTTAACCAATTAAGTCTGAAAAAAGCCTTAACCTGATTCAAACTCTGTGAAACTTGACACAGCACATCCAGGCCTGCTCTAGGAAGAGCAGCACAAGTTTGGAGTCTCCAGCATGTGTCCTTCTCTACTTAGCCTTAGCAAGGAGATATGGAGATGGGACCAGTTTGTGTGTGTTCAGGAGTGGAATATGTGAGACATATCCAAAAACCAGAAAAATACTATGAAAAAAAGTACATTTATTCAGAAATTTTCTATAAAAATACAGTAATTTAAGATCCAGAAATGTCATCTTCAGTCCAGTATTAGAAGGCCTACCTGAGATCAACATAGTCAAATCTGGTGAGGCTGGGTCAAACTATGTGGTTTTGGTTGGAAAAAAGGACCCGGAAACCCATTTAAAATGAATATGTGGATTTCACAGCTCTGGTCAGTGTGTTTTCAGTTTGGGTGGAACATTTGTTTATTGTTGTTTATTTATTTATTTATTGTGGTAGTTGTAGCATACTATACTGTATATGTTCATATTAATTCATTTGACAGTTAATTAACCATTTATAATACAACACTAAAATTCCACAAATCTTTCATTTTTTAAAGTGTTTATTTGCCTTTTCCATGTTAAACTCCACCACTTCTTTTCCTAGAGTCTTTATGTGCTGTATTTCTGTCCTCACACTCACTTAAACAGCCTGTTGAAGCCCCACTGTACATGACTGTCTCCTTCTGTCAGTCTTAGCTGGTGCCCATCCCCCACCCTGAACCTGCAGTACATGAAACAATGTTTCATTTTGCAGACAGAGGCAGCTCAGACACAACACACAGCTTTCATTTAACTGATATGTCCAGCAGTCAACAGGAAAGTGCAAAGAACTGCTGTGATGACACACTGCAAAGGAAAGAAACTGAAGTCCAAGCATCACAGAGTTAGAAGAAAAAGGCACATTTCAGGGCTTAGTTCTGACCAGTCTAATAGCAGATTAAACAGGGTTCCCTTCAACGCAGACACTTGAAACTTTACTCAGGTGTGGGTAGAAATTGTAAGAAGACACGGTGAAAAAATCACAGACTTTAGTCAAAGAACCACCGAGATATGAATTAAAACGTAGTAAAACCAGGCCTGTTCAGGCTTCAGACCAGTCTAATTAAAAAATAAAGGGGCTTCCCCTTAACGAAAATGCTTGAAAATTGTCACAGACGTGCAGTGAATTTGTCTAATGGATGGGTAAAAAAATGGTGGACGTAGGTCAAAGGGTCACAGAGATATCCTCCATTTTGTGAGCACAGGCCTCAAAATAGACGAATTTGAGAGTTTGACCTATGACCTTTCCAAACTAAAACAGGTCATAACTCTGGATCGGATGGGCCGATTTACGTGGGAAAAAGGGTTCTGGAAAGCTCAGAAGGAGGACTACAACATATGTTAGAATAGGACCTTTGGGCCCGTTTTTTGGGTCCGACCTGAACTCACATTTTCAGTCCAACTCATCTATGAAAGGGCTTAGCCCTTCAGAGGCTGTGTCACAGCAGGTGCACCCGGACTAATGAACTCTGTTATAGGTCGCACACACACAAACCATACATCTACGGAAAGGTCTCCTCAGGCCCAACGCAGCCGTCTTAAAACAGTAACCGTATGTGCTTCCTGTCAGGAGTTATGAGCCGTTAAAGCATTTATATGGCTTAACCAATTAAGTCTGAAAAAAGCCTTTAACCTGATTCAAACTCTGTGAAACTTGACACAGCACATCCAGGCCTGCTCTAGGAAGAGCAGCACAAGTTTGGAGTCTCCAGCATGTGTCCTTCTGTACTTAGCCTTAGCAAGGAGATATGGAGATGGGACCAGTTTGTGTGTGTTCAGGAGAGGAATATGTGAGACATATTAAAAAACCAGAAAAATACTATGAAAAAAAGTACCTTTATTCAGAAATTTTCTATAAAAATACAGTAATTTAAGATCCAGAAATGTCATCTTCAGTCCAGTATTAGAAGGCCTACCTGAGATCAACATAGTCAAATCTGGTGAGGCTGGGTCAAACTATGTGGTTTTGGTTGGAAAAAAGGACCCGGAAACCCATTTAAAATGAATATGTGGATTTCGCAGCTCTGGTCAGTGTGTTTTCAGTTTGGGTGGAACATTTGTTTATTGTTGTTTATTTATTTATTTATTGTGGTAGTTGTAGCATACTATACTGTATATGTTCATATTAATTCATTTGACAGTTAATTAACCATTTATAATACAACACTAAAATTCCACAAATCTTTTAAAGTGTTTATTTGCCTTTTCCATGTTAAACTCCACCACTTCTTTTCCTAGAGTCTTTATGTGCTGTATTTCTGTCCTCACACTCACTTAAACAGCCTGTTGAAGCCCCACTGTACATGACTGTCTCCTTCTGTCAGTCTTAGCTGGTGCCCATCCCCCACCCTGAACCTGCAGTACATGAAACAATGTTTCATTTTGCAGACAGAGGCAGCTCAGACACACAACACACAGCTTTCATTTAACTGATATGTCCAGCAGTCAACAGGAAAGTGCAAAGAACTGCTGTGATGACACACTGCAAAGGAAAGAAACTGAAGTCCAAGCATCACAGAGTTAGAAGAGAAAGGCACATTTCAGGGCTTAGTTCTGACCAGTCTAATAGCAGATTAAACAGGGTTCCCTTCAACGCAGACACTTGAAACTTTACTCAGGTGTGGGTAGAAATTGTAAGAAGACACGGTGAAAAAATCACAGACTTTAGTCAAAGAACCACCGAGATATGAATTAAAACGTGGTAAAACCAGGCCTGTTCAGGCTTCAGACCAGTCTAATTAAAAAATAAAGGGGCTTCCCCTTAACGAAAATGCTTGAAAATTGTCACAGACGTGCAGTGAAATTGTCTAATGGCTGGGTAAAAAAATGGTGGACGTAGGTCAAAGGGTCACAGAGATATCCTCCATTTTGTGAGCACAGGCCTCAAAATAGACGAATTTGAGAGTTTGACCTATGACCTTTCCAAACTAAAACAGGTCATAACTCTGGATCGGATGGGCCGATTTACGTGGGAAAAAGGGTTCTGGAAAGCTCAGGAGGAGGACTACCACATATGTTAGAATAGGACCTTTGGGCCCGTTTTTTGGGTCCGACCTGAACTCACATTTTCAGTCCAACTCATCTATGAAAGGGCTTAGCCCTTCAGAGGCTGTGTCACAGCAGGTGCACCCGGACTAATGAACTCTGTTATAGGTCGCACACACACAAACCATACATCTACGGAAAGGTCTCCTCAGGCCCAACGCAGCCGTCTTAAAACAGTAACCGTATGTGCTTCCTGTCAGGAGTTATGAGCCGTTAAAGCATTTATATGGCTTAACCAATTAAGTCTGAAAAAAGCCTTTAACCTGATTCAAACTCTGTGAAACTTGACACAGCACATCCAGGTCTGCTCTAGGAAGAGCAGCACAAGTTTGGAGTCTCCAGCATGTGTCCTTCTGTACTTAGCCTTAGCAAGGAGATATGGAGATGGGACCAGTTTGTGTGTGTTCAGGAGAGGAATATGTGAGACATATTAAAAAACCAGAAAAATACTATGAAAAAAAGTACCTTTATTCAGAAATTTTCTATAAAAATACAGTAATTTAAGATCCAGAAATGTCATCTTCAGTCCAGTATTAGAAGGCCTACCTGAGATCAACATAGTCAAATCTGGTGAGGCTGGGTCAAACTATGTGGTTTTGGTTGGAAAAAAGGACCCGGAAACCCATTTAAAATGAATATGTGGATTTCGCAGCTCTGGTCAGTGTGTTTTCAGTTTGGGTGGAACATTTGTTTATTGTTGTTTATTTGTTTATTTATTGTTTATTTATTTATTGTGGTAGCTGTAGCATACTATACTGTATATGTTCATATTAATTCATTTGACAATTAATTAACCATTTATAATATAACACTAAAATTCCACAAATCTTTAATTTTTTAAAGTGTTTATTTGCCTTTTCCATGTTAAACTCCACCACTTCTTTTCCTAGAGTCTTTATGTGCTGTATTTCTGTCCTCACACTCACTTAAACAGCCTGTTGAAGCCCCACTGTACATGACTGTGTCTCCTTCTGTCAGTCTTAGCTGGTGCCCATCCCCCACCCTGAACCTGCAGTACATGAAACAATGTTTCATTTTGCAGACAGAGGCAGCTCAGACACACAACACACAGCTTTCATTTAACTGATATGTCCAGCAGTCAACAGGAAAGTGCAAAGAACTGCTGTGAGGAACACTTTTACTCTTCACTGTCATTACAGGTAAGAGCTGAACAAGTCTGACATACTTTTACTTCATTGTGTAAAGTAATATAGCTACTAGTTTTAACTTTTTAATACTAGGATTAACTTTTTAATACTAGCTGCTAGAATCATTGTGGTAGTTGTAGCATACTATATATATATATATATATATATATATATATATATTCATATTAATTAATTGACAATTAATTAACCATTTAAAATGTAAGATTAAAATTCCACAAAAGTATAATTTTTTAAAAGTGTTTATTTGCCTTTTTCATGTTAAACTCAGTCACTTATCTTCCTAGTGTCTTTATTTGCTGTATTTCTGTCCTTTCATTCACTTAAACAGGCCTTACAGTCTCACAGCACAGTTGGGAATTACTGTGACTCCTGCTCAGGCTTAGCTGCTGCCCCTCCCCCACTCTGCTGCCCATCCCCCACTCTGCTGCCCCTCCCCCACCCTGCTCCTCTACCTGCACTGACTTCGCAGGGGGCGGAGGAGGGCGCATGCGCTGGACAGGCAGAGGACGGCAGAACTCAATTCAGTTCCATCTCAGAGGAATAGTCCAGCAACCAATATCAAACTGGAAAGGTTTCAGAAGAGGATTCAGAGACTCAGAAATCACCATAACCGCTGTGAAGAACGCTTTTACTCCTCACTTTCATTACAGGTAAGAGCTGAACGAGTCTGACATACTTTTGTGTAATGACAGCTGCTAGCGTTAACTTTTGAATGCTAGCTGCTAGCTTTAACTTTTTAATGCTAGCTGCTAGCTTTAACTTCTGAAGTGTTTTTAATGTTAATGATAATAATGTAAAGATAAACCTCTTTGTTTTCAGAGTGATGGGTGTTAATTACCATGTGAAAACTTATGTGATTTTTAAAATAAGTTTAAGGTTAAGGTCTAGGGCACACGTCTGTGGCTGTCGCTCCGGGAGAGCGCATGTTGTCATATAATTATATTTAGGACACTTCTTTGGAGATAGAGACATTCTTAGAGAAATAAAATTCGAACTCTGTCTACACCTGAAACTCCACCACGTCCAAAGAAGCAAAAACATTTGCAAATGTACAGACGTGAGTGGGAAGAGTTGAACCTCTGGGTTGACAGCGTTAGTGGCAGTGGGTTCAAGGCAAACTGTAAAAGGTGTGGGCATGTGTTTTTTTTCTGGTGCTCATGGTGTTTTCCATACCCCAATCATCTCCTGAAGTCCATATGGTCAGGGACATCATGATGTGATCAGCTAGATTTCCTACAGTATATGGATGTGAATTTACCAGAGGATGCTTATAATCATGCTGATGTTTCCATAGACTCTACAGGATTTTAGTGACTCAATAAATGCCTAAGTTGTTTATAAGTTTTTAAATGCTTTTAAGTTTTTAATAAACATTTATTTAATAGCCTATATGTAATCAATAAATGTCCTTTGCCTATCTAAAGAAAAATTCACTCAGAATTCTGATATTTTAACAGTACTAACTAACTAACTAAATAAACAAATGAATACACAAATAAGTTAAAACATTCATTTTATTAAGATAAGATTTAGATTTGGAAAATTTCTTTGTACAGTATTCTACATTCAGTTGTTTATGTTTTTGCAGAATACAGTATAGCACACTGGTTGATCATTAAATTAATTTTTTTTTGTCAGTGTGCTTTCACTGATTAAAATGTTGCCACTTCTTTTCAGACAGAACCTGTGATCATAAAACAATAGAAAATTCATAATGTTGAATTTCATTTAGAATTTGGGGCTCATGAATAAGGACAGATGTACAAGTTTGCAAGTATTTTTTATTTTTTATTTCCTCTTAAAGTAAAAATGTCCTCATGGATCACATAATGATTGTTCATTGGTCTGTTTTGCTCAATAGTTATGTTTATTATTGCACACTGCAGTGACTACACAGTTTATCAATAACAGTTCCGTGTTAATAAAGCACTTCAAACTTTAAGTAAGACTAAATGCTTTTATCAAAATTAAAATTAAATTGTTTGTATAGTTGATTTATAGTTGTATGTGTAAATCTTCTATAAATGTGTGTATATTTGTGTATGTGAAAAAAATAAAATAAAATAAAATTATATATATATATATATATATATATATATATATATATATATATATATATATATATATATCTCCAGACGTATCCAGGGCGTACACAGATGCAGTGTGTGTATGTGAATCAGACGATGGATGTGTTTGTCAGTGAAATGAGGGGCTCTGTCTACAACTAGACACAAAGTGAACACAGACTATCACACAGGATCAACATGAACTAGAAAGAACCAAAAAGAACGACAACAACATGGACACACAATGATCTAGACAAACTACAATGGACCAACACATCGAACAGAGGAAAGGTTATTTCTTATTATAATTTCATTATGAACATGTAGTTTTTCATAATAAATATTAATTTATAATAAATAATAAATATTATTTGCTGTAGCATGGTTTTATGCGTTTGTTACATATAATAGTAATAATAAGAATAAGAAGAAGTAGTAGTAGTAGTAGTAGTAGTAGTAATGGACATATACTGATTGTTATTGTGAAAAAGATAATTCATATAACAGACAGGAGCAGTTGTTTGTTTACCTGCTTTACTAGTTTTCTGCTACTTCCTGTAGCCTTCGTCAGAAGCATCACATAATGTTACAATGACATGAAGAATTCTTCTAAGCATATAAGACATGTCATTGTAGCATCATGTGACGCATCTGACGAAGGCTACAGGAAGTAGCTGAAACTAGTAAAGCAGGTAAACAAACAACTGCTTCTGTCTGTTATAAGAATTATCTTTTTCACATTAATAATTGGAAGATGGTATGAACCTGTACCAGACTTGACTTGACTAAAGAAGTTGCAAAAAACATATTTTCTGGCACTATTTTGCAAAAAAAAAAAACCAAATACAAGCAGCCTGTTATAATGGTTGTCCTTAAAGGGTTAATTAATGGGCATTGCACATTGTTTTAGATAAAATGAAATGCTCTCCAACTCTTGTACAGTACCAGTAGCTTCAACTTATTTTAGAAATAAATCCTGTTTCACATCACTGCAAAGAAAAGACTTGTGGAAGCCACCTTTCTGTCTGTGACTGTTTACGGTGATATACTGTACAGACATGCAGCTACCTCAACTTTGAAGAGCCTTGACTCAGTATATCACGCTTCTTTACGTTTCCTTTCAAATGCAAAATCTCTCACTCACCACTGCACTCTCTATGGTCCAGAGGGCTGGACATCATTAACTGCTCATAGACAAAAACATTGGTTCCTATTCATCTATAAAGCATTGATGGGTAAACTCTCTAAGTACCTCAGTAATCTTCTGTCTGTTAACCATAGTCATGTCCATCTACGTTCCTCCAAGTGGTTCCATTTGACTGTTCATGACCTCTGACAGACTTTGGAAACACAACATTTTCCTACGATGCTCCATGGTTGTGGAATAATATTAAAAAAACTGTAAAACTACATCCACTCATTTCTGTTGATGATTTTAAAAGTATCATGGGGAATTCAGTGAGGGAGGAATGTCATTGTTTCTCTTGATGCCATTATAGTTGATTGACTGGACTGTGTTTTATTGTTTTATAGTTTATTGTGTATCATATACGTGTTTTGTATCATTTGGACTTTGTTGGCTGCTACCTTGGCCAGGTCTCCCTTGCAAAAGAGATTTCTAATCTCAATGGGACTTCCAGGTTAAATAAATGAAATAAATAAGTTAAATAATATAAATGCTGTTGAGTACTTCAGGAAAAACTAATTCTGAGGTGATAAGGCTTAGTGTTTTTATTTTCAGATTGAATTGTCATTGAAGCTTAAAGTCTCACCTCAATAAAGTGATGAAAATCTTTATTCCACATCATAAACAGTTTGTGCAATCATTAATGAATAAAAATTCATGCTTTCATCTCAAGAACTTACTTGATTATTCAGACACACTTCTGAAATCTGGAAGCTGGTTACAGAGTAAATACAGTTAGCATGGAATTAAGGCAAATATTTGGTTGCATATTTTAAATGTGATGTTTATTATTTGGGAGGGTTTGTCCTTCATTGAATTTATTGAACTGAAATGATTGACTCATATGTTTGTTTATTTTAGGATGTTAGTCTCAGTTCCCCATATGAAAGATGATACACATTATGTTGCTGTCTCCTTTTGTTTTATGTCCAGAGACAAATGACTGACAGACCAACACAAATGGCTGACACTTCACCAGGGGTATGTATTTTTCCAAATCTGTCATTATGCCTTTTTCATCACTTAAACTTTCAACCATACAAAGACCTGTTGTCAGTTATGTTATTATGAGAATTAATATCCACCAAGATGCAGCAGAGTTGCATATCTAACAGGTCCTTGAACTACAGTATAACAGATGTCTTCACTGCTCATATAGACGGTAGCATCCACTGTCTTCTAACGATGCTCTCTCCTTACAGCTGGGTGAAGTCTTGGAGAAAACTGATTCATCCGACAGCGAATCCAGCAGTGATGTAGGCTCAGAGGAAGAGTATCATCCCAATACGCCAGCATCATCCAGTGAGGAGGAATGGGAAAGCCCTGAAAAACTTTCAAGTCAGAAAAATGGCAAGTACACCATTAATAAAGGCAAGAACCCCCAAAAGTATCAGAAACGAAGAAGTAAACAAAATACAAAGGAGACAGAAGTGACATCAACTGTTTCAATAAAAACGTGCACAAAAAGGGGAGCCAAGAAACGAACATGGGACAAAAAACATTATTGTTTTTACTGCAACAAAGCAATTCTAAAGATGGCACGGCACCTGCAGAGGAAACACATGGACAAAAAGGATGTCGCCTATGCTTTCAGCTTTGAGATAGGCTCCAAGCAACGAAAGGTTCTTTTGGAAAAACTCCGCAATAAAGGAGACTACAAGCACAACACACATGTCTTAGAAAAAGGGAGTGGAGAACTAATAACTTGGAAACAACCCTCAAAGAAAGCTAGTGCTAAAGATTATTTACCATGCCCACACTGTTATGGAATGTTTGTGAAGTGGGATCTGTGGAGACACCAGTCTGTATGTCGGAGTAAGAAACATCTAGAGGGTGGCACAAAAAAAACAAGAAGTAGAGTCCAAAGTCTCGCTGCCACTCTGCTTCCAAATGCAGCTCTGTCAGGTGGATGTGAGGATATCATTAATAAGATGCGGCAAGATGATGTGTCTTTTCACATAAGGAGTGATGTGTTGATTTGTAGATATGGTGATGCACTTTATGCAAAACATGGACGAGTGAAATCAAGGCACCAGTACATAGCACAAAGACTTAGGGAGCTTGGTAGATTTATGTTGGTAGCCAAACAGATGGACAAGACTGTGAAGGTTCTTCAGGATGTGTGTGTCCCATCAAAATTTAAATTTGTTGTAAATGTTGCGAAGAAGCTGACAGAGTTTAGTCCAGGCAAAAATGAATATGGAAAACCTTCTACAGCAGTAAAAATAGGATTCTGTCTTAAAGGAGCAGTGCAAGTCCTCATAGGACAGGCACTTATGAATGATGACGACCTTGAAGAGAAGAGAGGTAAAAAGTTCTTGGAACTTCTGGATAAAAACTGGAAATGTGATGTGTCTGTGAGTGCACACCAGAGTATTCAAGAGAAGAGATGGAATAAACAGGATGACATCCCCCTCACCAGAGATGTGATGACTCTGAGAAACCACCTCAGAATGGTGGAAGACAAAGCACGGGATGAACTAACGCAACAGCAGAGCTTAATGGCCTACAGGACATTAAATGAGACGGTACTGGCACAGGTCATTGTCTTTAACAAACGACGTGAAGGGGAAGCATCACGCTTGACTGTTGAGGCTTACAAGAAGGCGTGTACAAACCCCATAAATCAGGACATTTATGAAACTCTGTCACCTCTGGAGAAAGAGCTGAGTAAGTTACTAACCCGCATAGAAGTCAGAGGGAAAAGAAGTAGGAAGGTTCCTATTTTCTTGACTGAAAGAATGAAGAATTCAGTTGATTTGTTAGTTACATGGAGAGAGAAAGCAGGCGTCCTTGAAGAGAATCCTTATCTGTTCGCAAGACCGGGTGTAATGACAAGTATTCGTGGATGCGACTGTCTGCGAAAATACGCAGTGGAAAGTAAAGCAGAAAACCCTGAACTCCTGAGATCAACTAAACTACGAAAACAGGTGGCCACACTCTGTCAACTCCTGGATCTTAGTGAACAAGAGCTGGAACAAGTGGCAAGGTTTATGGGTCACGACATCAGAGTTCATCGGGACTTTTATCGACAGACGGACAAAACCTTTCAAATCGCAAAAATAAGCAAACTTCTGTTTGCAATGGAGGAAGGCACGAGGTCTTTGGCAGGGAAGAACCTCAAAACAATTGAGCCATTTGTCTGTGGTATGTATACACTGTGTATGTATTTTGGAGAAGTGGCAAGCCATGCATTTCACATCTAGGCCTTCAGCGCCACCAAACTTAAATGAATCCACTTCTTAATACCATCATTATGCTACTATGGCTACATAAATCATCAATATTATACATACATACTGTAGAACAGCATCTTTCAATGACCGCTACAAATGCACATGATGTGACGCAAGTACCATTTAGAACCAGAAATATGTACAGTAAAATGAAAGAATGTATGAACAAATAATTGTATCTTTCTTGAACACGAAGCCAAATACACAGAATTCACTAAGTCTCATTTCACGGTTGTCAGACCTAGGTGTGAAATGAATGGACTGTAAGCTAATAAAGACATTCTTTGTTTGTCCCTTCCTACTGAGGGCTAATTTAGAATGACTGATGTTCACAGGTGAAAGTTCCACCTCCACCTCTGATGTCATCAGAAGGAAGACAGGCAGAGAAGTAGATGAAGGTATGACACACTGATGATGATGGTGCACATACAAACCTATACATGAGGGTACAGTCAACCGTCAGTTTATGCATAGATGCTTTCACTGTATATGGTACAGCTACAGTACACCAGCTCAGCTTGTGTTATTTTTCAGATGGAGACCCTGAAATGTCCTCCACAAAGGGAATGGACCCCCTCTCTGACAGAGAGACAGCAGGTTCAGACACAGATGGTAAGTTAATTATTTATATTATAAAATACTCTTTCCTCTGGTCAACTTTTCTGGTCCTCTTATTTTCTAATTTCAGGTTGTTCATGTTATTTACATTTTTAATTAAACTTTGTAAATGTAATGGTTTTCATGATGTAATTTTACTTTTTTACAGTTATTATTTTACTAGTTTGACCCACTTGAGATTATATGGCACTGCATGTGGCCCCTGAATTAAAATCAGTTTGACACTCCTGTGCTATGCCATATAGATATTATCATAAACAGTTGTATCCATGAACTCTTGAATGATAATGTGTACCTGAGAAGATCTATGAACAGGACCTAATGTTTATCTGTTGTTGTTATAGATGAGGGTGCAGAAATCCTGCTGACACAGAAGAATAAACCACAAACAAAGAAAAGACTGAAACGACGTGAGTACAACAATGAGGAAAAAGCATCATTTAAATGCTGAATCATTGTGTCATAGTCTCCCTGACTGATCTACCAGAGTTGAGTAAATAAACCGTTGGATTACACACAGATGTATGGTACAGCTACAGTATACCAGCTTAGCTTGTGTTATTTTTCAGATGGAGACCCTGAAATGTCCTCCAGAAAGGGAATGGACCCCCTCACTGACAGAGAGACAGCAGGTTCAGACACAGATGGTGAGTTAACAAACATCCTTGTTATTGGTTTAATTGATTTATGTAGAAGTGAGAAGTTATGTTATTCTTCCCACTTTTTTTTTTTTTTAAATATATAGGTTTCCTGGCATTTTCATTTTGATTATTTTATGTTTAGTGTGTTTTTGTCTTCTCTTAATAATCTTTGCTGCTGTCTTCATATTCAAAATGAATATTTCAATTCAATATCAGTTAGATTTGTTCTTTATGAAACAAACCCTTATGCCTCTGGTCTGCCTAATGTTAATCTTGCGCCACTCAGATTATTCATAAACAGTTAACGATACACTACTGAGGGCTAATTTAGAATGACTGATGTTCACAGGTGAAGTTTCCACCTCCATCTCTGATGTTGTCAGAAAGAAGACAGGCAGAGATGACGGTATGAGACAGTGATGATGCTGTACATGATATTTGATCAGTGAATTAAACGTAGAGCTGTCAGATTACACATACAGACAGATGATTTTAGGAGCTTGTGCTTTGCACTTCATCCACAGTATGCAGGCTTATGCTGGGTTATTTTTTAGATGGAGACCCTGAAATGTCCTCCACAAAGGGAACGGACCCCCTCGCTGACACAGAGACAGCAGGTTCAGACACAGACAGTGAGTTAACCATTTTTATTATAAAACACTCTTTCCTCTGGTCAACCAGCTGTTGTGCTATGCCATGTAGATATTATCATAAACAATTGTATTATATTCTGTCTGTTCCTGTTGTAGATGTGAGCCAAGGAGTACCGCTGACACAGAGCAAAAAAACACCTCCAAAAAAACAACAAACACGTGAGTAAGAAATGAAGAAAAAAAACACATGACAATTCAATGCCTCCATCATATTCTGTTTCTGTAATCGGTCAGCGATGCCAATAAAGCTTCACTGTGATGTCCATGATCTAACAGACCTTCTGTGTCACTCACAGCCCCATCTAAGTCTTCTGTGAAGCGGCCCTGGACTGAGAAAGAGAAGAGTGCTGTGAATAAACACCTGGGCAGGTTTGTAGGGGAGAGGAAAGTTCCTGGCAAGAAGGACTGCACAGCATGCATCGAACAAGAGAGGGCTTTAGCCCAACGGTCATGGAAGGATGTTAAAAACTTTGTTTATAACACCATTGTCGCACATAAAAGAAGAGATGCCTCACGTTTCCTGAAGTTTTGAGGCTGTTAACTCAGATATTGTTCTTTCAAATATTTACACCAAAACAAAGCATTTGTGTACGTTCATGCACTGTATTTTTGTGGTTTACTCTGGCAGTTCAATGTAAAAAAAAAAAAAGTACATTTCTTTTATTTATTTTATTATTGCAGCTGACTGAAGCACTTTAATTTATGCACTTTAATGAGTAATATTATTACTGCAATTATTTGAGGCACTTTAAAATTGCAGTTTGATTTATGTACTTGTTTATGCATAATTGTTGCAGTTTATAAAGGCACTTTAACCCATAAAGACCCAAACATCCACCGTCAACCTAAACCGTCTACTGATCTAAACTGTTTAATACCTGTTGATCCACTAATCCTATCAATACATGTCAGTAATTGGAATTGGATCATTGACAGTGGATAGACACGCTGGGTTTAAGTTCAATAAAATTAACAAAAGTGAATACAAAATGTATAAAACAAACCCTAACAAATAACAAAATAAATGACATGAACAGCATAAACCACAAACTGAACAAAACAGAATAAAACAATTATTAACCCCTGCAGTCTGATCTGTGACAGTGGATGGACACTGGATTTATATTAATGATGTATTTACTGAAAGTCACTAATTCCTTCGTTTTTCTTTGTTTCTGATATAATAATCCTCAACTGAGATTTTAAAAACATTTACATGATCAGTGAGTTAAATATAGGAAAATACCTGATGTACACTGAAAAAACACAAAATACAGAGAATAATATGATAATAAATGGATATAATTTAACCAGTCTGTACTAATTCAAGAGAACTCTTGGAAACACCACAGAAGTAGCACTGGGTCTTTATGGGTTAAATTTAAATACTAATTTAATTTATATACTTTGTGTACTCAGGCACAGAAAACCGAGGCAGTTTATACATTTCCAGAGTAATTAAAATAAAAGTTGACTGAAAAATGAATTCCTTTCAGATTTATTTTGAGTTTGATTGATGGATAACTGTGAAGTTTGGTTTCTTGAAAGGAAAAAAATGTATAGTTGAAGTACATCAGTCATGTTGACTAATATTTTTTGTCTTCTGCTCATCTAGGAACTTCAAATGATGTAATTCTACTCAAATATCTCAAGTTTTAGTGGAAAACACTTAAAATACACCCCCGCCCCCCCCCCCCCCCCCCCCAACGGTCCTCAGTCAGAGGGTAGAATGGGTTTAAAAAAATTCAAAAATTTTTTTGTGTGTTTCTACAAACTGAGGTGGAAAATGACATGAGCCTGCCACCTACTGTTGTGATTGGGCATTCATTTGTCTCTAAGTATAGCAGAAAGGGTGGTCCTCACTTCTCAGGTTAATTTACTCGGACCTCACTCCTTATGCTGTACAGGAATGTGTGTGTGTGTGTGTGTGTAAATATATGTGTGTGCTGTAAAAAGCACACATGCATGTTTGCCTTTGTGTGACTGATTACATTGGGATCTTGTGTAAACAGGACAGATTCTAGTGTGGCTTTGAGTGTGTGTGCAGGCGTGTGAGTGTGCACACATACAGTATGAAAGTGTTGAAAACTGTGTGTACAGTATGGGTCTCTCTTTGTGTGACTTTTATATTAGTGTGTGTTATATGAATGCATGGTTAGCCAATCCTGACATTTATATTTGTAGAAGTACACCCTGTACTGTAGAAAGTGAGGCTATGTTGACTTTATCTTTAGGCCAGTATTTAAATATACTATTTACTCAAAAACAGGCTAAATTTACATGTAATAAATATTGCAGTCAATCAAATCCAACTGTAAATCATTGATAAACTGTATAATATTGAGTGGACTTTAAAAATAGATTCAAGTTACTGATTTCAGTCATTTTTAAAATTATACATCATTGTTTTACATAATATGTCATAAGTTAATAAAGTTTAATGACACTTTGATCACTTTGTCTGATGCATTACATCTATTTATAATAAGGTATATATTTCATTGATGTAAAGCTTGTAAAGACTAAGACATATTAATTAAGTGGAAGTGTGCAGGTGTGTGCAACAGCTATATATTCAATCATATTTATGCACCTGTAGATCAACATACAGCCAGAATATAGTGGAAATATGTCTTTTTCAGTAAACAAAACAAAACAAAATGACAAAAATATATTAAAAGATTTAACTTTTTTTAAAAGAAATCAACATGCAACATTTTAACACTGTGTGTAACTTTAGCATTTACTTGTTTATTTATGTGGTGCAGAGCGTAGATGTTTTGTACTTAATGAATTTATGATGTTTGTATGTATTTGTTTTTAGCATCAGCAACAGGTGGTCCAGGCGGTGGAGAGGGCCAAGCAGGTCACGATGGCTGAACTTAATGCCATCATCGGGGTGAGTCACCTCCATTCTTCATGAAAATACAAACACACACACAAACACGCACACACACACACACACACACACACAGATCAACTACAGATTGATGTGACTAAACAGTAGTTGCTTTTCCATTGATCCTCACATTGTGTGAATATAACTTGCACATAATAATTTGCCTAATGGTAAAACAACAATTTTGCCAAAACTCGTTTTTCAATGAAAAGTTTTTGCGCTTGCAAGACGTGGTTTTCTGGGTGTAGTGAAATTGATATATCGCTCAAAAGTGCAATGGAAAGAACTTTTTGCACAATTAGTCACATGAACAAAAAAAAATGGATGTAGATGGATGTTACAACAAGCGAGGAAGAAAAGTTTTAAAACAAACATGGTGCCGTATGAGTGGACACACGAGGAAACTGAATCATTTTTTAATTTAGTACGGGATAGAGGGGCAACGAGCATTCTAGATTCAAAACAACAGAGAAATACAGGCATTTTCCCAAACCTAGAGGGTGCTATGAGAGAAATATGAACATATTTGTAAATCAATGCGATATTTATGTTTGTTGTCATGTTTATGGAATGACTTCTCGTGACATGTCGTGATAATAAATAAACAAATCATTACATTTGCGATTTAATGGAAAAGCTGACATTGCACACTTCATTTAGTAAATATCGGTAAAGTTTTGCGCATATGTCCAATGGAAAAGCGACTAGTGAGATTCATACCGCACCATCACTAAAGGTGTCTGAGGATGATGAATGTAGATGCGGTCAGGCGTGGGTCATTTATACAGCTGTTAGTCACCAGGAAATGCAAGATGGGACCTTTGATATCATGCTATGTATGCCAATGCCAATGCACTACTTCAAAGTTAGTTTCAATAACTGAAAATTGGCTTTGAAATATTACTCATATGTTCACAGCCAACCTGTTAGAATCAGATGTTAAGGAGTGTCTGATCTGGAGTGTTGGGTGTGTTTGTGAGTAAAACCAGATGGATGGCTATTGGCAGCAAATGCAATATTGTGTCCTGTTTAACAATTTTATAGGATGCTGTTGCCAGCTTTGGACAGTTTTAAATGGATATATACAAAGATGTTATGAGTCAGTGCTTCCATTAAAATAACCTACAATTAGTGATTTATTGTTGCTCTGAGGCCCTCCACTACTGTAGTAACAGTGTTGGCAAATACCACAGATAATGATTTAAGAGAAAGAAATCTGATGTTATTTTAGGATCCATCAGTATTAATGACATTAAATCTTTTCAGAGCAGTGATCGCATTAGTTTCTGTGTACCGTACAACAGTATACATTAATTACAGCTCTGTTTCAAGGTCTGTGTTCATTCATTCACTCCTCATTAGTCTCTCTGAAGAGTAAAGTACTCCTACCATAATAAAATTCTAATTAACACATACGCACTATCACAATAAATACATCCTGCAATTAAAAAATACTTTGTGTGTGTATGTGTGTGTGTATATATATATATATATATATATATATATATATATATATATATATATATATATATATATATATATATATATATATATATGTATGTGTGTGTGTGTGTGTGTGTATATATATATATATATATATAGGATACATATATATATATATATATATATATATATATATATATATATATATATATATATATATATAAAAGAGGTGCAATGGTACAGGTAGCCCACGGTTCGGTCCGTACCTTGGCTTTTGGGCCATGGTTTCGGTTTGGTTTCGGCACGTGTTTTGTGCATAAAGAGAACAGTTTTTTTTCTCCCAAAAGTATGTTTTTGTTTTGTTTGTCAGCAAAAACTGAATTTCACAGTAGGAACAAATTATATCATTGTACTGAATAAAATATCACTCTCTGGTCTGAACAACAGAACCCTTTCTTATTCCTTGACTACTTGTATACAGTCGTATAAAACAGACAGGTGCACACATAGGACCCAAAGGGGGCTTTTATAAAACAAGTAAATTCCTGTTCTGCATTGGGATGTAAAAGAAAATGGTGGTATAAAAACGCCATATAATCTACCGTACGCTTTTCCTTGTGCTAGCGTTGTTACGGTATTGTATGTGTGTCAGAGTCCTGCACTGGGTCAGGTACCTGCAGGAACTTACAAGTGAGTTACTGTGTAGACTGTGTTTAATCACGGATCGGGTCGGGTTGCCGGTCTAATGTACATGGATGGTTTGGAAAAGTGGTGGATCTGGGCAGGACTCTGGTGTGTGTTGAGTCTAAATCCACTACTCTGTTCACTGTCTGTCACTGAGGAGCGGGGCCTCACTGTGCTGCATGCTCACACGCATGCCCAGAGAGAGAGGGAAAGACTTGAGGGGGGGACTTCCACCTTTCGCTGTCAACACAAAATCAATTGCAAAATTGAAAAGTTGTGGCTCATAAGGGCAGATTATCATGTGCAGGGCAGACCAAACGGAACACGGTTTTTCTGAGTACCGTTGCATCCCTACTATACATATACATATATATATATAGTCAAATTGTCCCAGTAAAAACCATTAAAGAGCACAGCACTGAAAAATATGAATTTGACTCCAACAGGCTCAAAAATGTTGGGACAGGGACAAAATAAGACTGAAAACTTTATAGAATCTATTCTGTCAGATTTCACAAGTATCAGGTTATTTGGGAACAGGTGAGGGATCGTGATTGGAGCATCCACCAACCACTGAGTCTTTACAAGGCTCAAAAATAATATTTCTCAACACAAAACGAAGAAAACAATTTCAATATTTCACTGTCAACAGTAAATATTCTGGTAGTCAGAGGAAATCTCATTACATAAGGTGGACACCACTGTTGAGTGTGTTTGAGCATCGTATGAGAAATCATCCTGATGAACATACATGTATGGGCTTAGGAGGATTTTGGAAAATGGTTGTCATTAAATACAGTTCAGTTACTATAACTATAACTATATCAGTTCTGTGCCGACATGCCACAGACTTCCATGGACTCAGGTAGATTTCAGATGCGTATATGTTTCAGCTTGTCTTCGGGACAAACAGACTTCAGGTTCTATATAAACAATCCATGAAGACTGTTATCAGCGAAAGGTGCAAAAGCAGCATCTGTGATGGTCTGGGGCTGCATCAGTGTCCATATGGCTGACCTCTATATGTGTGAAGGAAGCATGAAGACTCAGATTGGAATCTCACAGAAACACATTCTGCCATCACTGTGACATCGTTTCGGTGAAGTCTGCTGGTTATTTCATCAGACGATACCTTCTGCCCCTGTTCCAACAGTGGTTTCATAGTCACATCATGGTGGTGTTGGACTGTCCTGTCCACAGTCCACATCTGTCTCCTTTGGAAAATATATTGGCATCATGAAGAGGAGAATCAGACGATGGCAGCACAGACTGTTAAGCAGCTTAAGTCATGGAAAAATTGACAAAATATTCTTTGCAAAAATGCGCCAAGTTCCCCATGATTAATAAGTGTAATAAAAAGGACAAGTGATCCTACAGTGGTAAACATGCCTCTGTCCCTGCTTTTTTGAGTGTGTTGCAGTCATCAAAATCCAATTATTTTTAACTTTGAATATAGATCTAAACAAATTAAAAGGCACCGTAGTGAATTTTCTATTTCAAAAGATCACATATACTAGCACTTCCATCTGGTAACTTTAGCCCGTTGTCAGATACATGTGAGTACTAAGTCACTGCTCCGTCAGTCATGGTCACTGACATGTTTCCTCCTTCATGGGCTGTTCCAGCACCAGTAGTGACGTAGACTGCTTGTATTGTCTGATTACCTGGGCTGAGATGGACTGGTCACTGACCCCGTACAGCATACACCAGTCTAAGATGACACATGATCGGCCAGTGCTGGGTGGTGTCTCTAGGACAATGCTGGAGTGTAAAGCTTACGGCTGCACAAACAACAAGCGCAAACACATGCTTTAACTCAGTCTCTCTCACTGACTGCTGTTTGTTTACTCGCACTCATTGCCTGGAAACAAAGATGGTACGTCACTTCTGGCTGCCCCCACAGGTGCTGCTCCCGCCCATAATTCACATGATAAAAAGGTCCAGTGTGGTGCATTTATGGCAATTTCTTTTTTTTTTTTTTTTGTTATGAATTTGTGCCGCTCTCACTTATAATACACAAAGCACAATTAATGTTGTACGCGAGACCAGTATAGGTACACTTTAAAAACTCAGTTTTTTGTTTTAATTGGATTTTTGAAAAATTGTGCATATTTTGTATACAACCTATACATACACACTGTCACATGCACATATAGTCTGTTTACTACATGTACATACACACTCACAGACACAGTAAAAGCCCTGAGAGCTGCAGTAGATGGTGCTTTCCAGTGCTTGTCAGAGCTCTGATCACATTACTGTCTACTTAAAGCCCTTTGTTCCTCCCAGCACTACAAACACCGCTGTCTCTGAGGTGTGTGTGTGTGTATATATGTGTCTAACACACTAGCTTGACAAAACAACACACAGAAACACATCATAATGTTCCCCTCAGGATAATAGCCTTTCTTTATCTGTAGCTTCTCCTTTTGTCTTTCTCTCTCCCTCTGTTCATTTTCTCTCTGGGTTTTCTCATTCTGTCTTTTGTAATCTTTTATCTCTCTCTTCCTCTTACGTTGACTCTGTCCTTATTTTCTCCTCTGTTCTCATTTTTATCTTCTGCTCCTGAAACACTTTTCTTTTCCTTTCGGCACTCATTTATCCTCTTCTCCCACCTTCTCACTCCTGTACATCCATCTCCCATCTTCTTCACTTTCCATTGCTTCCATCATCATTTCTTTCTGTTCCTCCCCATTATTTCACTTCTGAGTCAAACATTTTTTTCCCACCTATTTTACCTTTCTGTGTTTCCCTGAGCTTCGTCTTCCTCCCTTTTTCCCCCATAAAACCACATTTACTCCCTCATGCTTGTTACTTTTTATTTCTTTACTTTGTGGTTTACATCTTCCCTCTCCCGGTGATTTAATTCCCTCCTCCTCATCTTTCCTTTTGTTCTTTGTTGTCCTTGGTGTCCATCTCTCCCACCTTTTAATCAACTAATACCTCCTAATACCTTTAACTTCCCATCTCCCCTCATCTTTTTTTCCCCTCCCTCACTGTGGAGTGTTCCATGTGGATTTTATTTCATTATTTCTCGCCCTCTGAAAAGCTTGACCTGCTAATTTTCTCTGTTTTTTTTCTTCATCCTTTCCACTTTGTCCTGTTACTTTCTCCTGTTCATTGTCTAACCCTTTCTTCCTGACCCTATTTTTTCTAACAACCCACCCCATTGTATGACCCCCCCTTCCCTCCCTGTTCTCCCCCTGCCCGCTCCCTCTTTTCCCTGTGGCCACAGCAGCAGCAGCTCCAGCACCTGTCTCACCACGCCCCTGGCATCCCCCTGACACCTCACCCATCAGGCCTGTCCCTGGGTGCGGGGGGCTCAGGGCTTCTGGCTCTGACTGGGGCTCTGGGAGTGTCAGCCCACCTCGCCTCCAAAGATGAACGCAATCATCTTGATCCAGAACATCTCAGAGGTAAGAACTGCAGAAATTTAATGCTTCATGTTTATATGTTCAACCCTGACATTGACCTAAATATAAGTTATGCTGAAAAATTACAAGTGTTGCCCATATTACATAATTTTGTAATTTTCAGGCAGTAGTAACCCAATATTTGTTACTAAAAATACTATGGGCCAAATCCACAGTGACCTCTGCCAACCTATGCAGATATAATCACACTGTTTAAGTTTTACACCTGATTTGTCCTGTTTAGCGTTTGCTATTTCTAGGCTTTTCTTAATGTTTCATCAGACAGATTTGTCCATAATGAAAACTGCAGAGAGCTAAAACACTCACCCGTACAGTATGTGTGTCAGAGATTCACACACAATCACAAACCAGCATTCTTTTATGTTATGTTTTTGGTGCTCTAGTATTTTACATGATAGTACATATAACAAATTAAAGACCCAAACATCAAATCATCTACTGATGTAAAATGTTTAATACCTGTTGATCCACTAATCCCATCAATACATGTAAATTATTGGTGTAAAATGCAGTTTGTCATCTTTTCATGGTCATCATATTTGACCCATTTGGAAAATATATAGTAAGATATAGTAGATATAGTAATCCTCACCTTTACTCTGAACTGTCATGAACATCTATATGATTAGTAAATTAGATGTAGGAAAATACATGATTTTCACTGAAGAAAACACAAAATACATGAGATAATATTACAATAAATGGTGACAAATCAATTAAGGATTGTTAAATATAGAGAAAAATTCATTTTGGAACTGCCACAAATGTTAAACTGAGTCCTTATTGGTTAATGCTATTCAGGCACATTTGAACATGTTTCATTAAGGTCTAAATCTTAAAGTAATATCATTCAGTTGTCACTGAGTTTATCAAAGATTTGGTCCAACCATTAGTAGTTTTAGTTTTGTTTGGTGCTCACAGCTGGTAGCAGGGCATCTCCAAACTCCAAAAGAGGCCATGCGCATGTACACATGGCACAGCTGCAACAACTTTATTGATCCCAGATTACCAAGGATCTGGCTGTAATTAATGCTGTTTTCTGTTGCTGTTAGAATACAGATGATACTTTTATATGTGTAGCCAAAAAAAGCAGCTTTCAGCCCTGTGAGGAAAGTTTTATTTTTAAGAAGGCGAAAGTGTGAAAAGCCTCTGACCCTCCAGATCCCCCTCAATGTTTGACTGAAGATTTCACCTTTGAGATGATGATGATTAAACTTTAATTCAGTATCAGTTAAGCCTCGCAAAGTTGAGAATTTCAGGATGAAGAGAAAGGTAGAAAGAGGAGCGAGTGTCGGAGCAGTTATTACCAGCCTAGCTACATGTTGTAATTTGCACTAGTCTTATGTGAATTAGGTTTAGCAACAAAGCTTATTTGCATAGAAAGGAGCAGGTGTTGCGATGAATGCAAATTGTATGAATGAATATGTCCTTTTTCAATGAGTTTTGCGAATTACACACTAGCTTTGTGTCTCATTTAGAGGTCGCAAAAGCAGAGCAATATTTTGTGGATCTGACCCTATAATATGAATGTCATGTTCTTGTCAATGTGTTATGTTAAATTTAATTTCACCTAAATGTACATTGGATGGCAGCAGCATGTTCCTAGGGTTACTCTGATTTTGGAGCAGTTCAGTGTTAATGGGTAACATTTCAGAAGTCTAAACAGTGTCATCCTACTGCAGTGATGTTGGTTTTGTTTCAGGTAAGAAGAAATACTTTAGTACTGAGAATCAATTATGTCATAGAACATTTTGAGAAGATGTTTACCAAGTTCAGAACAGCTGGGTTAGAGTATTATCATCTGGAAAATCATCCAGAATGAAACCATTACACTGTTTTTAATTGAACTAAATGAATTCATTTTTCGTGCCCACCAAACAGCAGCAGAAGGAACCTCTGACTGCACAGTACAAGCAGATCATTTTATCACTTCAGAATATAGAAATTCCAAAGTAGTACTATACATCTTTTGTTGCAGGCAGCTTTTATGTAATTTTGTGCAGCAGATCACCTTTTGGACTGAATTTGAACTTGCTTGTTTAGATTGCTGTCATAATATGGACCAAAGTATGTATGACACTTTGAGTAAATGCAGGAGAAATGCTTTCTCCAATGAACTTTCATTCACCCTGATAGAATATCTTATCTTTTGCACTCTGTTTCAGGCACCAAGCCAAGAGAGAATTTCTCATGAATAAACTGAGAGCTTGAAAGTAAAAAAAAAAGAGGAAGTGAGAGAAAGTCAAAAGGGAGAAAGAGAAAGAAAGATCAATGTGTTCATATTGGTGTGTTAAGCATCAGTGTGGGAGCTTATGTATGTCTGCAGCTCTCTGTGTTTCTCTTCTTACATACAAAAGAAAGAATGAGTGAAAAGATAGTGAGCGCTGACAGAGGCAGCAGTGGAGGAAGACAGTGTGCTTTGTGTGGTTGGAGGGTAGAGTGGGAAAGATAGAGGAGGGAGAGGAGGCTGGAATCAGGCACAAAAGCAGGTCTGTATCTTTATTAGAGAGGAGCAGTTGTAGTTCGGCCTAACCTTGGCTGACTGGGGGACTGTGTTGTTATTATTATCAAGACTGACGTCAAACTTTCTCTCTTTTCCCCTTTTCTCCTCCACTGTGACTCTCTTTTTTTTCTCTCTCCTGTTCTCTTTCTTTCCCTTTCTCTGCCCGATCCCAGAGGGAGCACCCAGCAGGGTGAGTAGCTGTGTGTGTTTATGTGTGTACGTGGATATAAGTGTTGTGTACACCCACATTTCTGTGTGTGTGTGTGTGTGTGAGGGTGTGTGTGTGTGTGTGTGTGTGTGTGTGACAGTGATAAACTAAGGGAAATGGAGACATACTATAAAGTAGCCTCTGAAAAAGGCTGTGTATTTCTGGAGCACAGCCAAGAGCAGCACAGCTCTACACCAACACAATAGCTGCAGAGCGCTATCAACCTTGAGCTTCTCAAGGTTTTTGACATCACACTAACATCTGAGCTCACAGCATTTCACTGTTATCTGGAAGAAAGGACAATTTGAGTAAATGGATGAACAAGCAATTGTTTGTTTATTGGCAACATAAATGTTCTGGTAATCTAGAAGACTTACAGAACAAGTGAAAGGATTAGAAGTCAGCTAATGGCAAACATTCCCCAAACACTCCAGTTTGCATGGTAAAACTGAGCAACTCTAACTCAACCACATAAGGGAATTAGGTAATCAACAGAAAAAAAGAGCTATAGTTTATGAAAAAAAAAAAAAAAAAGACAGCGCAGATATTCAGTTAAAAGTTAACATTAAAGGTACAATTACCATCACTGCCAGTAATGGAACTGAGATTAAAGCCTCACATTTTTTTGGTTTTGTCTTGTTTTTTGCATATGCCCATGCATGCTGCATCTCCAGAAGAAACTCAGTTGAGCAAGAATGACAGAATGTCGCAAACGTTTTCACAAATGTTCACTTGGACAGAAGGATTAACTAAAAGCTTCTTGTGGCCAAAGGTCAAGGTCACTGTTACCTTATATTGTCCTTTCGAATGAATGCAGTATCTCAAAAACACGTTCAGGCAATTGTATTGTTATTATTATTATTATTATTATTATTATTATTATTATTATTATTATTATTATTATTATTATTGTTATTGTTATTATTATTATTAGCATTAGCATTAGCATTATTAGCATTATTATTATTAGCATTTTAATGTGTGGAAACATGCACCCATAGCTCTCAAAATACATTCCTCTTAAACTATGTGCTAATTTCCAAAACCAGTCATAGAAAAATTGTGTAAAAGGGATGAAGCAGGAGGCAGTGATTATATATATTTTTTTTTTCCTTTTGGCATAGTCACGTTCTTTATACTTGTCTCAGGCTTCATCTACAATAATACATTTTCATTTTAAAATGCTATTTTAATGATCTACATCACACAGTCACTTTAATAATTGTTTTATTCAAACATTCAGCCATACCTGAAACACATAAAACCACAGAACCAATAACATGACTGTGAATGGAATCAGATGTATCATGATGAAAAGCTAAACTGAAGTTCACACCAGCTGATAAAAGCCAAAATTGCACATGTTAATATAACAGATGGTACTCGAGGGGGACATCTTGTTGTCTTCCCAAAAATTATCATGTGACAGGGTGCGCCAAATAAGAAGGCAGGAATGTTGGTACGTGCATCATTGTTCCAAAGTCTCTGTTTTTGTCCATTCACATTACAACACAAACCCAGATTTTATAACCAAAACAGGGTCAGCAGTGTCTCTGAAATTGTTTTTTAGGGATCCTAGTGTGAAGTTATTAAATTAAAATTAAAAATATATTAATTTGAACATATCCTCAGTTTTTTTTTAATCCATCCTTGGAAATATTAATAAAAGTAATAAACATTTAAAAAGGAAACGTATACATGTTAATGTTCCCTCTCAGGTCTGCACATACTGGTGTATATCACCGTAGTTAAAAGTCTCTTTTAATGACCTGGAGAATTAATGCTAGTTAATTGGCTGATTGAAATTCAGTGGGCGTCTATAGCTTGTTCTGTTCTCTGTGGCTTTATGGAAACACTGTGAACATTTTCTTACTGTACTTGCTGCATGGACAGCTGGCTTCATCAGGATAAATGTTGATAAGGCACAGAGAGCAAAAAGAGGAGGAGGGCTAGAGGGAGATGAAGAGTGAAATTGAAAAAGAAAAAAAAAAGAAAGAGACTAAAGAGGAGGGAAGAAGAAACAAGAAAGTAGGGAGGGAAAGGTTGTTAAAAAATAGCAGTGAAGTCTTTGTTGTGCCTTTTATTGCTGAATGAAAATGATTTAAGAGTGCTACTGACTTTAGTTGCACTCCTCTTTCCATATCTGCAATGAAACCCTGAGCATAATTAATTGTTAAACACAATGCTGATTGTTGAGCACCAGCAAAAATATTTCTCTCCTTAGCTGAGGTTAGTGTTGAACTTAGCCGAGCATGACGGCGGTGGAGGGAGGAGGTAAAGTGAGAGAGAGAGCGAGAGAGATGCATGTTAGTATATGTTGGCGCACCATTAAAACATCCTTTAGTTTAAAATGAAAGGGAGAAAGGGACATCAAGAGGAAGTCATGAAAGAAGAAAGAAGAAGAGAGGGAAGTTTGTTGAGCTGCACTGAGGTCCATTGTGTGGTTGGTCCTCTCCTCTGTCCAGCTCTCCTTCCTGTGGGCTCCTTCCTGTGTTCAAACCTCACTGTTTTTGTCCTCTCCACCCGCGGGACAAGAATAACAAGTGGCCCTCACCAAACCTCTGGCCTCTGCACCAGCGCAAAACCACACAGTGCTTTGATTGGTTTTTCCCAGCACCAGACCGTGGCTGTATTAGTAATATGCCTGCACAGCTTTATTGCCCATTAATGAGAGTCATATTTTACATGAAGACTGGTGTGTCGAGGGGAGAGCACTAATTAGCTTTATGGGCTGTCCTGTGAGCTTCTTTCTGTGTACGACTTAACCTGCGCTGCTTACGTCTGCGCTTCTTCTGTTTTTTGTTTTGTGACTTGTGTGTGTGTGTATGTGTGTGTGTAATGGATGGACTTTTCATTGTCTTTGCCAAGGAATAGGCTGCAGAGATGCTTCCCCAACTTTTATAATCTACTTATTTTGTTTATGGGATGTTCATCTCTTTGTTTTAACTTGACTTCAGCATTTCCACTGATAAGGTTTCACCGTGGTACACCGCCGCAGCAAAATCCTTGCCACCACACCATACATTTGATACAAAAAAATCATCACTGACACATTAGACTTATTATGCATATGTATGATATATAATAGGCCTACTATTTTCAATAAGAAGCCGCGTGCTCCATGCCACTGTACGATTTTTAACCCCATATTTTTTTTTACCCCCTAAGAATTATGCGCATGCTCGACGGTTTGGAGCATTCTTTTCAATGTAAACATCCGGTAGTGAAACCTGTTGTACTGAATTTACCCCGTTTACTTATCATTTACTATAGTAAAGTTTACTTTTATTTGGATATTCAGAACTACACAGTGAATAGGGATAAAAATAATATGGGTGTAAAACCAGCATGCTGCATGATGTACCAAATTTACCCATGTTGTACACGTGCAAAAACACTGGAAGTACAAAAAATAACACGGGGGTAAAAATTGTACGTGACACCACACCTTTCTGAGGTAACCGGAAGATCAGAATGTGAAGGATTTTTTTCTACACTGAGTAGGCCTACTTATTGAATATGTAGGACAAAAACCGGCCAATCCGCACACACAGATTCCACAGGAAACACTGCTTGACTTTAACCTGGGAATCAAACCAGGTCAGTTTAGCGCTGCTCTGATTGGCTGTAGGTCTGCCCAATCGCATCCAAATGTATTTTGGCCTGAGCTTGTTTTTAACATGTCTTAGAAATCAAAACTGATCCGAGACTAGACCCAGACTAATTCTCATTTAAGAATTAGCCTGGCAGTATCACGCGACTTGACTTCAAACAGTTTTAAACTGATGTATGCCTCTTCCGTGTCTTTTTTCTTCAGAGTAAGTCAGTGTCATCAACAGACAGTCAGCCAAATGAGGAGCGCCAGGGCCCATCTGGAGGGTACACCTCCTCGCAAGGAGGAGCCGAGGCCAAGAGGAGGCGCTGTGATGACAAAGAACCTCTCCCACCACACTCTTATGTAAGCATTTACATATTTATGTTCTGTCAATAGAATATTTACAGGCAAACCCTTTTAGGATGGCTGTGAGAAAATGGTGTCATTTTAGCAGCATGTAATAGGATACAGCAACAAAAGATAAATATTAAATTACAGCAAAAATGTAACAAATATGAGGTGCCTGGGTGACTCACATGGTAGAGTGTGTATCATATGAGCAGAGGACTTATTACAGTGGGTTTGATTCTGGCCTGAAGCTATTTGCTGCATGTCGTTCCCATACTGTTTCTCTCTACTCTCCAATTCTAATTAAGTGAAAAAAAAAAAAAAAATTTGATCTTTAATTGTGTCTGTTGGAGAGCGTGTCCATGAATGTATTTTATGCATGTTGAATTCTTGCAATAAAAAATGTTTGTGAGAATGTCAAAATTTATCAAACTTCCTCAATTTCCACTTACTTGAGGTGGTTTTTGCCTTTTTGTTTTGTTGGAGTGATAATGCACATAATGGAAAGTTATCACATAGCAAGCATGACTGATCAGCTGTAGCATCTTCCTGGATGTTTTCATAAAGCAGGAAAACATAGCTGGTGGTAGCACAGGGCTCAAAATTAACTTTTTGACCTAGGAGCACTGTGCTCCTAACCTAAAAAGTTAGGAGCACAGGCTAAAATCTAGGCGCACCACTATTATATAAAAATTTGGAGAACAAGCAAAACTCTTGGCCATACCAAGTAATATTCCTATATGTATTTAAGCAATGTTAACAACCTAGAATAAAGTATTTGAATAGAGTATGAAAGAAAAAGCTTACATTGACACAGGTGCAAAACCAATTGTCAATGTGTGGTATATACTTTAGTTGGTTCTTGGAGAAGAAAGATGAATCACACCATTATTTGCAACAACCAACTTTTTTATTCATGGCCTAAAGGCCCTTAGTCACTGTGGTCTACACCACGCCTGAAGTCAGGCCTCCTTGACCTGGTGCCAGAGTGTAGGTACTTCCTGACCGCTGGCAGTGCATCGAAGTCATGCAGTGTTGGACCATCCGCAGAGATGCGCACGCGAGGGGGCGGGGGACTAGATTTTCCGCTTCAGTCAGCGGGGCGTGGGAGTTGTTTATTTTCAGCTGACGAGTTACTTCTGCAGCCATTATTCTAGGCGCACGTATTAATTTTTGCTCATTTTTTTATTGGCGCACCGTGCGATCATAATCTCAAAAACAGTCGCACTACCGAAATTCTCAGGCGCCTGCAACCGTAATTCAGTCGCAGTCACGAGCCCTGTAGCAACAGGTAGTGTGGGCTGATGAGGAGACAAAATTATTCCTTGGTCTGAAAAAAAAAAAAAAATTAGAAAGAAAACATCAACACAATGCTCTACTTGTACTCTGTTTACTGTAGAATGCAGCCTGCGTATGACAATATTACACAACGTAGTTAATTTTCATTTTCTTTTTTAGCAACTCTTTCACTACACTTGAAATTTATGGAAGCACGGCTATTGTGTGGGACATTACAGGCCACACTGGTGTCAGGGCCCGCAGCCAATTAGAGTCGTGTTTGGTTTGGATGGGTCCAATAGGGATGAGGAGAGCGCCAGAGGCAATGTAACGCCAGAAGAAAGACAGCCAAGGCAGATAGCTGTAATGAATTAGATGGCTGTGTGTTTGCAGTCTGGAGGATTGATTGACACTGGGAGTCTGTCTGTGCATGACGGCCTCCAGCTAAATCAGTTTGGCATCAACAACAACAGTCCAAATCTCCCCATTAGTTCAGAGCGAGAACAAGCACAGATAGTTTCCACTTTCCTAATGTTTTTTCTCTCTTCCTCTCTGTCGAGCCACATTACAGCCCCCATTTTTCTCTGTTTGCCTTTTTGCTCTTCCGTATCTCTCTCTGTCTCTTTATCGTCGCCTCTCATTTTTTTCGTGCTTTTCACTCTCCCTCTCTGTCTTTTCTGTTTTCTTTTCATTTTTGTTCCATCGCTCAACCCACCCCACTCCCCACCTTTTTTTTTTTATTTATTTATTTATTTTTTGCTTTTGCTGCTTTCCGTTGCTCTCACGCTGTCTGTTTCTGTATTTCTGTTCCAGGCGGGCTGTGCACATAGCCCTGTTTTGGCTTTGTATAATTAGGTACTGATGTCACTCCACACTGATGTCAATAGGAATATCAGGCCATGATCACATCAAAGCACCGTTGCCATGGCGACTAAGTGCCATCGTTCTCACCCTAGAAAAAGGGACAGAGAGAAAAAGAGCGAGTAGATGGCTAGACCAAGAGTGAAAATGTGTCAGGTGGAGGAAGAGTGTTTTGTGTGTCTCTGGGTGTGTGTGAGGAGAGTGAGGGCGGGGGGGGGGGGGGGGGGGGGTGTCGAAGCATGTTTATCTGACGGACATGTTTGCTGAGTCTATGAGGTATATCTATCTGTGTTAAATGTTGTATGGTGGACAGATAACTGAAAGCAAGCAGAGAGGCCAGGTTATTGATATATTGATCTGTGTGTGCACTTGTGCTCTTGTCAGTGTGTGTGAGTGTGAGTCTATCTATGTTATTATTGTCAAAATATACAGTGCTGTGTGAAAGTCCTAGGCCAACATTAGATTTGCTGGATTATCACAAGTTCTAAATGACCACACATGCATTTGTCAGTCTCAGTATAAAGATGCATTTTGAGTATATGTAAAGTATGAACAGCATTAAAAACAAAAGTTTCAGGAAAAAAACAGCTTCAGAAAACAAAGTGGTCGTATTTAATATGACCTCCATTTGCGTTTAGCATTCTCTTTAACTCTTTGTTCAGACAGTGTGGATTTTTGGTTACCAGGTTCATTCAACACATGTCAGATGTTTCTAACTGGTTGTGCTGATTCTTCTCATGGGGTCAGAGGTCACACTAAATAATGACATTAACCTTTAAAACCCATTTAGGTAGTTTTTTGTGTGTCTTTTAAGGTTGTGCTCGTATTTCCAGTATTTTCTTGTTTAATCTAAAGAAAAGAGAATGAGAAATAAATATGTATGATCATTTCGACCTCTCAAATACAACAGATCTAGGCTTTTGCACGGTACTGTAAGTATCGTATCTCAGAGAAAGGCAGAAACATCTGCTGTTTTATTTTACTACATATTCAGATGTTTTTTTGTCTTTCTTTGTTCATCAGGACAGTGATGGAGAGAAGAGTGAAGACAACCTGGTTGTTGACGTCTCCAATGAAGTGAGTTTCTATCTCTGCCATTTATTAAGTAGACCAGTGACATGTACATGTGTTCTGGTACTGTCTCATGTGGACTCTAAAGCAAGGTGTGAACACATTGAAGACCCACTCAGACTTCAGCTGGATGGTGGTGTAGGAAACTGAGAGAAGAAACATACAAATGCAGACTGGTAGACTTGAAATGAAACTTCGTACCATGTTTTAAGCCAACCATGAGCTTAGTTTGTATGTAGAGCAGAAAAATGAGATCCAGTCAGAAGTGACCATTTGAGACACGTGGAGACGTATTTGAAGGTCAGGTGGGAATGGCTGCTCTTAGAACTGTCCAGTTGGACTCAATCACAAACAGTACATATTAATTTTAGGTGTGAATGACAGGTCAGTGATTTAGGAGAATGTCTACCCCAGTTCATACTTCACCAGTTACATATGAGTAAATAGGAGATAACCAGGTCAGAGCAGGAGATTTAATGGAAAAAAAAATGCAAATCCGAAAGTACTGATGTCATGCTGGTCTTGAGAACATGTACAATAACTACTCATCTGACATGACTTAAATAAAAACTAGCTAGCTAATAAGTAGAGATGTTGTAAATTATATTATAACTTTAACCAAATAATAAATTATTGCATAAAAATATGCATCTCAAACACCTTCAGAGTTACCAAATCATACTTTATTACTTAAATATTTGGATTTACATGACAGATAAACGATCTATACCAAGGGGAAGTCCTGTACTAGAATGCACTCATGCTTAGCAAAACAGATTAATGCTACATCTCATAACAGACCACTGTTTGTTAAAGGGTGATATTTACTTTTTTTAAATGGAATTATGCATTTTAAAACATTTCCCTGTGGTCTACATAAGTGCTGTGCTTGGGTCTGAAGTCTTCATTAATTTAACTCCACAGGTCCATGTTCAACCCTATTTCTGAGTAATGAAAGGTTGTTTTGAGCGCTGGCCCTTTAAATGCACATGACCCCACCCCCTCCAGGTTGTTGACGTGCTGCTCTGTCCCGTTCAGCCACTTGACTTCATTAATACAACCAACAACTGAACATTTTAGTTAATCAGCTCGAAGCTTGGACATATTTTCAGTTTTCACTACAACTGCTGCTGCTGACAAACAGTTATGGCGTACTCAGAGAAATGTTCATCTGAAGTCTTGACCTTGTATGTGCAAATATTGTGACGTAACTAAAACGTAACAATTAGGAAGGAATTAAAACAGGTTGTAGAAATCCACTTGATTTTGGCAGAATGAATATAAAGATAGTTTTGCAGCACCTGGAGGGTTCAAATTCAAACTTATGAACTATTAGGGTCCAAATACACATAAATTAACTAAAGGCTAATAAAAGTAGGTTTAACAAAATAAGGCCCTTTAAAGTGGGAAGTTCATCGTTACTCATCTGTATCTTGATATTATCGAATATAACATATATAATCTTCATGTGCTGCATCAGCTGATAGTTTACATCATAGCTCTGTTAGCTTAGCTCTGATGTAAGACAGAAAACAGCCACAGTAAAACCACCAATCATCTGTTTTCTGTACAGTTTGTGTTGTCCGTAACTGTACTAAACATCTACACAAATAGATCTGTTTATCCAAACAAAGTCAGACCTTTCGTAGTCTGAACCGTGGATCAACAAACAAGCAATTTAGCAAAGATGAGAATGTGACATAAAAACTTATATACCTTCATAAACCTCATTATCAATCTCATCCGTGTAGAAGAAACGCTGCAATTTCACCATCAAACTCCATTCTTTTAATTTGGAGCTGTTGTCCAGGGGTGAAAACAACATCGCTTTTAGCTTTTATCACTTTATCACTTTATCACTTTCTTTGACTCTAAAAGTTGTTTCATAAGGATTTTGGCATTAGTTTTTTGTGAGATTGGCAGCGTGACTCACTACTCCCTCTAGTGGTCATATAAGGTAAGGTAAGGTAAGGTAAGGTGAGGTAAGATAAGACTTTACTGATCCCACCATGGGACATTTCACAGTTAACAGCAGCAACAAGCAAGTGCAGAGAAAAGGACAGGAAGAAAAACCACAAACAAGTAAAAAATGAAATATAAAGTGAAAAAATGAGAAATGTGGTATTTATTAAATATAAAATTCCAATCCAACTTTATTTGTAAAGCACTTTGAAACAACCACAGTGGACCAAAGTGCTGTACAGAGGAAAAAAAAAAATGACGGCGGAAAATACAAGAATTGATTAAAATAAATAAATAAATATAAAAATACAGAAGACTAGATAAACCAGAAAAAATAAAAAACAACAAGAATTGAAAACATAAAAAGCTGTACAATTAAAAACAACAACAAATAAGAACTTATAAAATTAAAAGTTAAATATTATTTACGTGTTTACATTCAAAGATGCGTCAGCCTGTTGCTGTGAACAAACTCAGTTCTTATCTGTACAATACAACACACTGACATGATGACATCTGTGTACGTCTTTTTATTGAAACACTTTAAAGTTGTTTTGAGTCTTTTAAAGCAGAAATACTTCATAGAAATCCTTAAAATATAATGCTGTTTCTTGTTATTCAACAAGTGGTTATAAACTCACATATGTAACCAATTTGTTCTCAAATAAATCATACAGCCAAGTAAAAGAATTTCGACCATTAAACCATTTCCTGATCTGAAACTACTTAATGTCTGTGTTTTTCTCCTGAGCTCTTCAAAATATTCCACCTTCACCACCAGTGTTTACTCATAGTTTTCCTCCAGCTCTCCTCTATGGAAAAAAAAGTGTTTCAGTCACTAAAGTCACACTTCAGTCTCCCACACACACACCACACACACACCTCACAGCTACGTCCTTGTGTAAAACCTGTACGTTGCTGTCCTAGAAAATACCTTTGATTTCCTTATGAAAGCCACAACTTACAAGCAGCCTTTATCCTACAGTGGTTCTCACCACCCACACATGAATAAAGCATGAAGCTGATGTTCGGAGGGGCTGGTGTCACTTATGGAATAACTATAGATGTACTTGTCACAGCAGGAACCACCCTCCGTCCTCTCTGTAACCCTGTCTGGATGGATTTCGACGCTCTTGCTGGTTCATTTTCATTTAAGTTTGTCTTGCCTTTTTATGGGAAGCTAAGTCTATTTTTTCTCTCAACTGCTTTTTGACCAATCCAACACATTTTTCTAGGCTGATGTGTTGAAATTACTTTTCTTTGCTGAATTTATTTGGCATGATTACTTGAAAAACAGACAAAATTGTTTCAGATTCTTTTCTCCATCTAAATAATTCAGCCTTACTTTCCCAACCTCGTGTTTTACTGTGCATTTTTTGTTTGTTTTTGCTTGCTTAATGTGGTGTTTTTTTTAATTTTTTGTAACCTTGGGCTTTGTGCGTTTGAGTAGTGCATGTCAAATGTGCAACAAATAAGTCAGCAGCTCTGTTGGTAATTCAGCTTTGTGCTGCAGTTTGCTTGTAAGTAGGAAGAGCTACTATGTAAGCTCATTATCAGCCACCACTGTGTTGTCTCCCTGTGAACCACATCTGTCCACACACATACACACACCCACAAATACGTAGATTCTACCATCTTTTTTTTTTTTTGTTTGATTTTTCTGTGTAATGTTTATCTTTCCGACCTCTTGAAACATTTTTCTGTTCTCCTTTTTTCTTTCTCTTCGTTCTCGCTCCTCTCCGCCGACCTCACCTCCTCCTTTTCTCTCATCTAGATAAGTCTGCAGTCTGCTTCTTTTAATATATGCAAAGCCGTTTATGCCTCTGGAATATTTTAGTTCTTTAAATACTTCGTGCAGTGTACCAAAATATGTTTTATCTAAGCCCTCAGTATTTTGATACTGCTACAAAAGCCCAAGGAGTCTCATGTGTGATTTGGAAAACTGGTACAACAGTGAGAAAAGAGGAAAAAAAATATGACAAATATGGATAATGGCAGAAAAAGGGAGGTTCTCTGGTGAGTAGTGGTGTGTATCTGTGTGTGTCTTTGACTTTCAAGCGGGGAATCCCTAACTTTTTCTGTTTGATATCCTAAAATTGAGTGTCATATCTCCTCTGGGTCCACATATACAGAAGTACGTCATCATGAGTTGCCATAATGTTTATGTTTTTTACTGATTCCTCCACCATCTGTATCCAAATAATATGACATTGGCCAAGTTGTGCTCGCTAGGCAATAACACAAACAGTACAATCTGACAGTCACTTTTTCATATTATGATTTTTTTTGTCTTGTTGTGTTGCTTTGTGTCTTTAAAGTCTTTAAAGTTTTGCCTTTTTGCATCGTTTTCATCTTACTCGTCTACCTTTTTATCTTGTTACAGCTTTTTGTCTTATTACATAGTTTTTGTCACATTGGATTGTTTTCATCTGGTTTTGTTGGTTTTTTGTGTCTTTTACGTTGTTTTTGCCTTTTTACATCCCTTTACGCCATTTTGTCATATTAAGTTAATTCTCTGTTTGTTGCGTTATGTTGTTTTTGTCTTGTTAAATGGTTATGTTTTGTCGTATCACGTTGTATTCATCTTGTTCCATTGTTTTTGTCGTATGTCTTTTATTCTGTTTTTGTCCTGGTATAGTTTGAGCTTGTTACCTAATTTTTGTCTTGTTACGTTTTTTTTTTCTTGTTACGCCTTTTTTTTTCTTTCTTTAAGTTGTTTTCATCTTTTTACATTATTTTCGTCTTGTCACATTGTACTCATACTTGCACGTAATTTTGGCCCATTATGTTGTCACATCATTTTCATCTTGTTTTATGATTTTCACCTTCTTACTTCACTTTATCTTTTTAATATTTATTATGTCTCATTACATTATTTTATCATGTTACATCATTTGTAGAATTCTCGTCTTGTGGCTTTTACATGTTTGTTTTTTTCTTGTCTTGGTGAGGTCATCCTTTTAACCCTATAACGCCAAACGTATCATATTTGATACATGAGTTTTGAACCCCTCTATATGATCGGTGCGATTTTTTTTTTTCTTGAAAAACCTGATGTACACAATTAGATACATGCAATACACAGATAATCCACCAAGGGGGAGGAATTTGTTGACCAATGGCCTTTCCATGACACTACAAGATTGTCATTAATGAGGAAGGAGAAAGAACTTTGCCAATTCTGAAAAGGATTACCAATTTGTTAGACATGTTTGTGTTCAAAAATAATAATATTTGAGCACTGAGAGCCGATGTATCAAAAATTAATACAACATTTAAACGTATACATGGAAATTCTGTCAGTGATTTAATGGTTTAGGCTTTACAGGGTTAAAAATTCTTCTATACAACTGTATTTGTTATGTTTTCTTTATAGAGAATGGAATATGTACAGTGTGTTGAGTGTACATGCCAGTCAGTATCCGTGTGTGGTGTGTGTGTGTGTGGTGTGTGTGTGTGTGTGTGGTGTGTGTGTGGTGTGTGTGTGCAGTTCTGTCTGAGTGTGTATTTGTATATGTACAGGGTGGGAAGCAAAATTTACAATGAACATTTAGTTGTTTTTTCTCAGCAGGCACTAAGTCAATTGTTTTGAAACCAAACATATATTGATGTCATAATCATACCTAACACTATTATCCATACCTTTCACAAACTTTTCCCCATATGAGTAATCAGGAAAGCAAACGTCAAAGAGTGTGATTTGCTGAATGCACTCGTCACACCAAAGAAGATTTCAAAATAGTTGGAGTGTCCATAAAGACTGTTTATAATGGAAAGAAGAAATGACTATGAGCAAAACTATTACGAGAAAGTCTGGAAGATACTATTAAAGAAGAATGGGAGAAGTTGTCACCCCAATATTTGAGGAACACTCGTGCAAGTTTCAGGAAGCGTGTGAAGGCAGTTATTGAGAAAGAAGGAGGACACAGAATAAAAACATTTTCTATTATGTCAATTTTCTTGTGGCAAATAAATTCTCATGACTTTCAATAAACTAATTGGTCATACACTGTCTTTCAATCCCTGCCTCAAAATATTGTAAATTTTGCTTCCCCACCCTGTACAGTACCTCACTATAAATGTGTGTGTGTCTGTTTGAAGAGATGATTGCGTGTCTGTGTGTGTGTGTGGGTGTGTGTGTGTGTGTGTGTCTGTGTGTGTGTGTGTACATATAAAGCACTAAAATGTCTGTGCTGATCACTGTGACCCAGTGAGAAGTGCTTACTGCAGCACTCTGTTCTGGGGGAGGCGGTTGGCTCAACACTGGAACAGACGCTGGGGCTTCGGTGATGAAAGCAGCATGTAACAGCAGCATTATCTCCCAGTCCATGCACTATAGTACTAGACAGTCTCTAATGTTTCATGCAGTGTACCGTGGGCTCTGAGCCCTGAGTCCCTTTACGAATCACGAATCACACTGCACTGGGACACCAGAGGTCATGTTGTACCCATTTATAGTGGAATGTGCTGCTTTTTCCTGTAACTGAGTGTATCTTAAAAACTCTGATACTCCTGCTAGTCTTCAGCAACACCTTCAGCATGTTTCATGAAAGCCTTTTCCATCTGCTGGTACACACAAAGAGGCACAGAGTGTTTCTAAAAGGAGCAACAGCAGTTTTTTTTCAACTTTTTTTTTTTGGCTAAACAGAAGATTGAAGATAAATTTAAAAAGCTCAGCTGTTAACATGAGGAGTCAACATAAGTAGCTCAAAGACACTCAAATTTCCATGGTGATTCACCAAAATAAAAAGGCATTTATACTGCAAATAGTTCTTGAAAATTAAAAGACAGAAAAGGAGGAAAGAAGAGAAGCCATTCCAAGGACAAGGATGAAGATCACATTATGTCAAAGTGATAAGATAAGATAAGACTTTATTTATCCCACTGTGGGGAAATTTCACAGTTAACAGCAGTAACATACAACAAGTAAATACAGAGAAAAGACAGGAAGAAAAAACACAAACAAGTGGAAAAAATTAAAAAATAAGAAAATAAGAAATTTGGTATTTATATAAATATTTATATAAATATAGAATTAGAATTAAAGTTAATGAAATGCAGTGAAATGGACTTGGACTTGAATCCAGAATCTTGAGGCCAAAGACTAGTATTACATAAACAAAATGTCTTCCCCGGCTGAATAGATAAACTCTGAGTGGAAGTGGAAATGCATTTTTAATTTCCTTCCGTCATTTAGGAGCCTAACAGTCCTGCGGGCAGCCCTCCTCACTCCCCACACGGGAACGGGTTAGACCGGGCCCCCACCCTTCGGAAAGAGCTACCGGGCTCCTCGGGTGCAGGAGAGGCCCCTTCAACCCCCAACCCCCGCAGCCCGACTCCAGGGAAGGCCAAGGACCCTGCACAGGTAAGATAATGCACATGAGGGGGGTACCCTGACTCAGACCACCAGGGCTCTGTCTGCGTTTCCATTCCCTTAATATATTACTGTACATTTAACAGCTTTAATAAGCCTGAAGAGTTTGAGCCCATTTCTTTAATAATAAAAACTTATTCTTCTCTCTTCATTCCCTGAGGGTGGACCTGGTACACATTATGCTTTCATTTATGGTCTCACACAAAGACAATGAAAAGATCACTGTTAAACCATGTTGAACCTTTACATGGATGGACAGTTTAGAAAGTTTACTGAAAGCACAGCACAGTGTTTTTATACCCCCGCCCACCCCATACCAGGAATACATATATACACCAGGAATATTTATATACCAAGAATACATATATATCCCCGGAATACATATATACCAGGTATAAATAAATATTTTTGTCCACCCGATTTCGCTGGCATTATTCACCCGATTCTTTCTCAAATTTCACTTATATGTTTTTTACGTGTGCCTTTTTCTCAATTTTTGCATTTTTTTAAAAAACGTTTTTGAAAAGACTTAATGTAAGTACTCAGATTTAATCCCTGGGTAGGTAGGGTATCAGTGAGCAGGAGGGGTAAAGTGTTGTGTGACCGGGCAGGGGTATTAGTAAACTCTGCCTACTTTTTCACTTGTTTGTATAATTTGTGTTCAGAATAAACATTTAGACGAACATTTGTCTCTACATTAGGGATATATAAAGAGCATTTAATTTCACTAAAACAGATTTTTCAAAATGCTTTCCGTAGTTTTTTAAAGCTGTTTTTGTGCATCTGTGTGGACAATGACAGACAGATAGGTTATAGTTTGGAATTTTTGAGGTATCGTATTACTGGCAGTAGAATGTGTTCATCATAGACATATTTAGGAGACAGACACATGTACCAGTGTTTCTGTCTACGTCTAAGTCTGCGTATATGAGTGGAAACTCAAAAACAACCGAACACTTTTATCTTGGTGTATAACTGTCATTGCTGCTCAACTCAGGACAGATTAAACGGTCTGTGAGTGGTGTCATCATGTTTGTTTCATTCCTTTAGGTAAAGAGAGGAAGATATCCTTTGGTCTTAGTGTAGATGGGGTATATTCTAAATACTAGGCTGTGGATTTATTGACATGCTTTTGTACTGGTGACATGGAGACAAATTAGTTTCTTTTTTTGAAATATTAAAGTGACTGCTTCCTTCCAGCAGGTCGTTCATTACTACCGGTAAATCAAACTACATTACAGACCAGCCAGGCCTCATTTCTATGTCAATTCTCCTGTGACTTCTCTGCAATGGATAAGTCTCAGTCTCCGTTGTCTAAGTCTGGCACCCCGTCCCCGTCGCACCGTGAGGCTCTTACCCCAGGTGCCCCAGGAGCTCCTGGCCCCAGCACCTCCTGCCTTCGCCTGGTCAGCAAAGCAGCCTCGGCTGCAGACCCACTGGGTGACGCTCCCTCCTATAAGAAAAGTTTAGGCTTAGAAACTTCAACTGGAGATGCAGTTGCTACTGACAGTCACTGCACAACAATCTTTATTTATTTATCTTCATTTAAGTCAAAAACTCATTTCATTAATCAGTTTTCATGCTGAGTGAAAGTCTGTTAAAAGGACACAGTTTTATCACATACATGTGCAACTGTAAGAGCTTCGAAACGTGTTTTGTGAGCAGTTACAGTTACAATCCCAAATCAGAACAGTTGCTACAGTATGAAACATGCTAATTAAAAATAGAGCAGTCATAGTAAAATATGCTTTCACTTGTATTTTTTTGTAAATAATGAACGCAATATAGTTCATTTTTGTCTGGTTGACTTCCTCTCATTTGTAAATGCATCCATTCCTGCAGCTGCAGTACTGACTCGTCCCCAGTAGAGAATCTGTGGAACATACTGAAACACAACATCCAATCACTGTTTTCTGTTTTAAACATACTCTCCAACTATTCCAAACCTTTTCTGATTTGGGATTCTAAGCGAGAACATGAAGATGTTATATAAGGAGTATAAGGTGTAATTTTGATATCTTTAAGTTCTGCTAAAGAGTCCAATAAAATAAATACTGCTTTTAAATTATTTCATGTACATGTAACTACATGTTACTTGTACATGAAACAGGTCATGTACAGGTCAAAGTGTTGCTTGAATTCCACTGTTAGAACATTGACAGGATTTGCATCCAGTCTTCCTCTGTCCTTCATGCCACTGATCCTGTTGAACCTCGGTTTGTTCATTTCCTTATTCATTCATTAGTGTGACCCTGTCATCATACAGTATAGACTGATTCAGACGTAGCACTGACCAGAAACAGACATTTGTCAAGAAGACTCAGAGTTTTGAACATTTATTAGAACGATATTCCCTTAACTCCCTTGACTTCAGTGCTGTCAGTGTACTTTCATTCCCTCTGTGGACCAGAGGTGCAGACTCTGGTCTGTTTTACAACTAGATCAAAGTTAGTGAAAGAACACCCTTCCATTCTTCTGTGCCCCTCTGTAACTGTGTTTGTGCTGTGTACTCTGTGTTGTTCCTCCTCTACTTTCTTACCATCCATCAATCCCCCGTCCTCTTTCCCTCTTCTCCCAGCTCTCCGCAGTCCCATGTCTGTGCCCCCCGGTTCATACCCGGCTCATTTTGGCGTGGTCCCACGCAGGACTGAATGGGGAACTTGCCAGTCCAGGAGGTTTCGGTGGCGCTCTGACTCTCTCCCCACAAATCAGTGCAGCAGCCAGCGCCTATTCCCGAAGCCCCATGGTGAGTAGAAAGGCTGCTGAGGTATGATTTATAGTTTGGAATAGATCTGACTGTTATCACAGCGTCCACAACTACATGCATGTGTGAGCCATTATCAGGCCGTGTTCAGTCATTACATGTTCAGTCAAAGTTTAATTTGCATTCTTTAATTCACTTTTGATGGAAAAAATGTCACAGAGAAAAGCAACTGAAATGGTTTATGTGGAACATGTAATTGTTTTTTTTTTGAGGTTAAAATGATCAGTGTCTCCTCAGTCTGATTCATGGTTCCCTCACCATCACTCTCCACCGTTATAAACCACAAACACTAGTCAGTCACAGTTGTTCTGATTTCCAGTAGTCCACAAAGCTCCATATGCGCCTCCATTTTTGAGGTTGCACATATGAGCCTACACAGCCTTAAGACAGGATGTTCACCACAGCGACCCCTTCGCCACCTTGTCATCAGTCTGGGGAAAAGCACTTATACATGACTACATAACACTTATACATGACTTATTACTGTCATCACACGGGCCAGCACACTTCTAACAGAACAAACTCTATTTCTGTTAGTATTCTGCCTTATTGCTTTTTGTTTCACCTTTTAAACTAATGTTAAATAGAGCATTTGTGGAGTTCTAAAGTTCCAGTCACACTGCTGCCTGCCAATATTTCCAGCTCAGATCTGCTATTTCGTTTTTGTTTGTTTGGCTGTTCACCTTATTTTTTTCTCATGTTTCTGTGTGAACAGGTCATGTCCCTGATCTCACCAACTTTCATTAAACACTGGTTTTATTAGTGTTGAGATGGTTTCCTGTAGTAAATCTACTAGTACACACTGTGAACATGCTCTGTGTGCAGTAAAATGTCCCTATTAGTGTTTTGCTCTTACATCTTTTTATTTTACTGCTGTATGGGTTTCATATTGCACTCATTTGAACTGCACTATTGTATTTGATTAACTCCCTCCTTTGTAGAGATGTGATGAATCTCAATCTACGGTGATGTAAAAGTCACATAAATTCTGTTACATTGCAAAAGATCAGATCTGTATGATTTATAACCACATATGTGGATGTGAGCCACATTAGAAATGATGATACCGTGTGATTTGTGCTATTCATAGAGTCATGAAAAATGTCAGTGAAAATATCTGATCTGGACATCTTTTTCCTGCAGTGTGAATTCCACCTAATGGTCTTTTTGATGTCTCATCCCCACCAGGTGGCATATGACTCCCGGTCTCACCTGAGGGCCCCTGGGCTGTCCTCCTCTCTATCAGGTTCTTCTGGTGGCAAGCCGTAAGTTGTTTTTTGGGGGTTTTTTTGTAAATGCAGTTCCTACTTTAGCATGCATACAATGTGAGTGCAGGCAGTGTAGAATATGTGTCATCAATTAATGTGAACATATGCAAGAATGGTACACTTTTAGGATTTTTACACTTCATTAGCCTCATAGCAAAATTGCCTAACTCATACACTATATGGACAAAAGTATTGGGACACGTTGAATTCAGGTGTTTCTTTTCTAATAGGGGTCTGGGATACAAAACAATAATGACAAATGTCATTATATAGTTAAGTTTTCAGCGGGGTTTGTCTGCTTGTCAGTTTGTCTGTTAGCAAGATAACTCTAATTTTCAGGAAATATTGATACTGGCAAAAGGAACAAATGATAAAATTTTGGTGGTGATAAATATATTGATTATTAATATTGATTTTATATCTCAAATCCTCATGAACAGGACATCTTACAGCTGTAGCCATGATGTGGTCAAGTATTTTTGTCCATATAGTTTATAAACATCAATTTTCC